>NC_058518.1:204182375-204189875 GCF_904849725.1 Hordeum vulgare subsp. vulgare
TTGACAACTTGGGTATGAGAATTGGTTGGTGGAACCATCTCATTAACAACCAACCATGTAGTAATATTTTGCTTTTAGCCCCCTGTTGTTGTAGGAGAAAACTTTGCTTTCCGCTAAAAAAACTTACAGCCCCACCTGCCATATATGCATATAATATAGATGATACTTTTTTACCCCTCTCTTTTGTGACTTGCCGGCATAATCAATATGCTGGCCTACACGGCTGCAACGTGTCATGTTGGAGAGTACTTTTCCGACCAGGAGTGAGGTCACGGTCTACGCTCGGTGATATGCCCTGGAGTAAGATGGACTCTACTACTTTTGAAGCTTCAGCTAGTCTTCGTTTAGTTATCTCATGAGTTGGCCTTCAGCCACTTTATTGTAATCATTATTGTAATAACGTACTTGATATGAGATCTGATTAATAAAGTTGTGTGATTGAACTCTCGATATATACACTGATGTATTGTGTGTGTACCAGCATGATCTTGGGATGGTACGGAATCATCAGAGACTTGGCCGTTTCAGGTCGGGTCGCTAGAGATATGGTATCAGAGCACACGCTGACCATAGGACGTAACCTCTAGGATTGGAAAACCTTAGGAAGAAAATTATTATATTATATCTTTAAATCTTCTATATTTCTCTTCTGCTCATTTCTAACTTCTCTCGGATCTTCCAATATTTTCTAGATGGCCACCTTCATCCCCGTTAAGGTCACGGAGTCTTGCCAGCCCGACGCCACAATGCCCTTCGGAAAGGAGCTGATGCAGATCACCAAGGACTTAAGGATTGCTTTGCCAACCATCACAGGGAAGCCTACCTCGTCTTACCCGGAAGATACACGCTACAGGATTGAGGTGCACATCCCCGGAAGAACTTTTGAGCCGCGCACAGAACCTGTGGACTTCAAGTTCATCGCAGCCAGCTGGATTCTTGGAAGGGACATAGCGGTTCACTGTGCACTTGGACGTATCAAGGAAGTGTACAGAGGCTGTCCCATTTCACCGGACCTATTCACGGTCTCCGAGAGAGGATAAAATGGAGACATCATCACGACCAAGACTAAAGATGCTCTCCTATCCTATGCCCACACCTTGGAGACACGCATCGGGACTCTGGAGTTTCATGTAATCCAGGACACAAGGAAGATCAAGCAACTATCGCTACATGAACTCGACCTCGAAGACGAAGCCTGAGAAGCCCACTACGAGCACGAACTGGAGGTGAAGGACTTCTTGGAGAGGATCGACAAGCTGAAGGCTCGTGTCGCATATCTGGAAGAAGAATTGGACATGGGCGAAAACCTTCACCCTGAAGGAGACGTAGCCCCCCTGATTAGCAATGAGGAGGACTACGAAGCAAGCTCTACCGACGGACCCACCACCATGCTTTTCTGAGGAGGACACATCGACAAGTCCACCCATTTATCTTATCATTAAACATTTAGGCCGATATTTAGGCTATGGCAAACTTGTATCCTCGTGTTTGAACCTTTTGAGGTGATTAATGAATAACTGTTTGGTGGAAAATTGTTTGTTGCATGTCATATGGGTAGTGTAGTTTTCTCTTTAGACCCTTCTTCTATGCTAATCCCATCCCTCTATGAACACTAGATGCCTCCGAGACGTGACCCCGCTTCCAACTTCCCGCCCGAACTCACTCAGTTGATCCAACAACAGAATGCCCTGATGCGGTTGATCATTCAGAATGAGAACAATAACAACAAGCATCATCCACCCCAGGCCGACAATCTCACCCGCTTTCTGAGGTTGAACCCTTCGACTTTCACCAACAACGTTGAGCCCATTATGGAAGATGATTTGCTCTGCAAGATGGAGCGGGAACTAATCACTGCTGGATCCACTGAAGCTGAGAAGGTGCGCTTTGCCGCGCATCAACTTGAAGGCCCCGCAGCCGCATGGTGGGAGAACTACACCACCACATACCCCATTGCTGGAGTGACTTGGGAGCAGTTCAGGCATGCCTTCTGCACCGCTCTTGTCTCAGCTGGAACCATGAGTCTAAAGAAGCGTGAGTTTCGCAACTTACGCCAGGGAAATCGCTTTGTGGCTCAGTATGTTGATGAATTCAGCATGCTCGCCCGATATGCACCTGGAGATGTGGATGATGATGCGGTGAAGCAGGAGAAGTTCATGGAAGGACTCAACGATGAGTTGAGAATTCAGCTGACTGTGGGCAACTTCAACAACTACCAGGAGCTGGTAGATAAGGCCCTCATCTTGGAGGGGAAACTACAGCAGATGGAGAACCGCAAACGGAAGTATGGACATGGGAAGTTCAATTCTGGAGATCAGCAGAAGCCTCGTTACACCCCATATCAAGGGAATACCGGACCAGGATCCGGTAAGTTTGGAGGATACATACAGCATAACCATCCAATGCACAACCATGGAGGCCACAACCATGGAGGAAATGGGAACAACCGCAACGACGACAATTACAAAAATGGTAATGGAGGTAATGGCACTCAGCACCATCCCGCTCCAGCTCAGAAGGATCTGAACCATGTCACCTGCTTCAAGTGCGAGAAGACGGGGCACTATGCCACTGACAGTCCCCAGAACAAGCAGGGAAATGGAAATGACAATGGCAACTCAGCAGCAAGGAAGCCCAACCCTTTTCCCGAGCTCAGGTGAACCACATTGATGATGAAGAGGTCTATGATCACCCCGATACAGTGGTTGGTAAGTTTTTTCTAAATTCACGTCCCGTACTGGTACTTTTTGATTCTGGTGCAATGCAATCATTCATATCAAGGGCAGTTGTGGAAAAGTATAGTTTACCAACTAGAACCCTGAGTCAGCCCATTAAAGTCAGTTCCCCATGGGGCATGATGACAGCCGGGATAGGATGCCATGCTTTGAGCCTCAACATCTGAAACCATAAATTTCCCACTGACCTCGTTGTATTAGAGTCATAGGGATTGGATGTAATCCTAGGCATGGATTGGTTGACCAAGTATGAAGGAAACATTAATTGTGCCCTTAAGTCTATTTTGCTCACCACCCCCGAGCAAAAACGGATTAAGTACGTTTCCCAACGCCCATCACAGAGTAAGCGGGTGAACTCTCTCATGGAAGTTCTTCAAGAGGAAGTGTCGGTCGTACAAGACTTTCCAGATGTATTCCCGGAGGAATTGCCAGGCATGCCACCGGATAGGGAGATTGAGTTTCTGATGGAGTTATTACAGGGACAACCACAATTTCCAAGAGACCCTATCGGATGCCCGCAAATGATTTAAAAGAAATCAAGAGGCAGATCAAGGAGTTACTAGACAAAGGGTATATTCACCCAAGTTCGACACCTTGGGGAGCCCCAGTTCCCTTGGTTGAGAAGAAGGATAAATCCTTGAGAATGGTAGTTGATTATCGTGCATTGAACGAGGCGACCATCAAGAAAAAGTATCCCTTGCCGATGATCAATGATTTGTTTGACCAGTTAGTTGGAACCCGAGTGTTCTCCAAGATCGATCTTCGATCAGGGTATCATTAGTTGAAAATCCGTGAACAGGATATACCCAAGACAGGCTTCACCATGAGGTATGGTCTATATGAGTACATAGTCATGTCATTTGGATTGACTAATGCTCCTGCATATTTTATGAGTATGATGAACCAGATGTTTATGGAATATCTGGACAAGTTTGTCGTGGTGTTCATCGATGACATACTGATACGAGGAAGAACACAAGGAAAAATTACGGTTAGTTTTGGAGAAACTTCGAGAGTGTCAGTTGTATGCAAAGTTCAGCAAATGTGAATTTTGGTTGAAGGAAGTCGGATTCCTCGGACATGTCATTTCAGGAGACGGAATGGCAGTGGATCCAACCAAGGTTGCAGCAGTCACCGAATGGTTAGCACCCACCTCAGAGAAGGAGATCCGCAGTTTTATCGGACTTGCCGGATATTACCGGAGGTTTATCGAGAACTTCTCGAAGATTGCTAAGCCCATGACAGAGTTGTTGAAGAAGGAGTCCAAGTATAATTGGACCGAGGAATCTGAAGCCAGTTTCCAAGAGTTGAAGAAGCGTTTGGTTACAGCCCAGTGCTGATATTGCCGAACATTCGGAAGGACTTCCAAGTGTATTGTGACGCATCACGTCAAGGACTCGGAGGAGTACTCATGCAAGAAGGAAAAATTGTAGCCTATGCATCCAGACAGCTCAGAACTCATGAGTTGAACTATGCCACCCATGATTTGGAGTTAGCAGCCATAGTGCATACTCTCAAGACCTGGAGACATTTCCTTATCGGAAATAGCTCTAATATTTAAATTGATCACAAGAGCCTGAAATACATTTTCACGCTGAAGGAGTTGAACCTCAGACAAAGGAGATGGCTAGAGTTGATCAAGGACTATGACATGAGATTGCATTATCACCCAGGGAAAGCAAATGTTGTAGCAGATGCCTTGAGCCGTAAGAGTTATGTGAACACGCTCATAGCGGGAGGATTACCCCAGAGTTAGCCGACGATCTCAGTGAGCTCAAGTTGGAGATAGTTCCAAGAGGATTTGTAGCCACGCTGCAGATTCAGTCCACCTTGACAAGAAAAATCCGCGAAGCACAGAAGTCAGACAAGGAGATAGCTGAGATAAAGCAAAGAATGAATGATGGGAAGGCTAAAGGTTTTCGTGAGGATGAACACGGAACCATACGGTTTCAGGACCGTATCTATGTGCCCAATGATCTTGAACTCAGGAAGATGATACTTCAGGAAGCCCACGATTCCCCGTACTTGATACATCCAGGCAACACCAAGATGTATCTGGACTTAAAGGAAAGTTTCTGGTGGACAAGAATGAAGAAGGATATTGCCGAGTTTGTAGCAACATGCGATGTTTGTCAGCGAGTAAAGGCCGAGCATCAGAAGCCAACATGATTACTTCAACCTTTGCTGATACCCGAGTGGAAATGGGAGAAGCTTGGTATGGACTTCATCATAGGATTACCCAGGACCCGTTCAGGTTATGATTCTATCTGGGTAGTGGTCGATCGTTTGACCAAGGTAGCTCACTTCATTCCTTTGAAGACTACCTACACGAGTGCTAAGCTGGCCAAGATATATATGACCAGGATCGTATGTCTGCATGGGGTCCCGAGGAGTATCGTGTCAGATAGAGGAACCCAATTCATGTCAAACTTTTGGCACCAACTACATGAAACCTTGGGAACGAGATTGGAATTCAGTACAACTTTTCACCCTCAGACCAATGGACAAACCGAGAGAGTCAATCAGATTTTGGAGGATATGTTGAGAGCTTGCACACTAGACTATGGGTCTAGCTGGGACGACAATTTGCCTTACGCCGTGTTCTCATACAACAACAGCTATCGGACCAGTCTAAAAATGGCCCCTTTCGAAGCTCTATACGGAAGGAGGTGCAGAACGCCATTGATGTGGGATGGTGTTGGAATCCGGAAACTTTTTGGTCCCGACCTTATCCGAGATTCTGAAGAGAAGGTCAAGTTGATTCGTGACCGACTCAAGATAGCTCAGTCCAGATAGAAGAGTTATGCTGATACCAAATGCAAGGAAGTAACATACGAAGTGGGAGACCGAGCATACCTTCGTGTGTCCCCACTTCGAGGAATCAAGAGGTTTGGTGTAAAAGGAAAGTTAGCACCCAGATTCATTGGCCTCTACAAAATTCTGGAACGTAGAAGGGAAGTTGCATACAAGCTGGAATTGCCACAAGGATTGTCCGGAGTTCATGATGTTTTCCATGTTTCCCAGTTGAAGAAATGCCATGCTGAGATGGTTGATATCCCGTTGAGAGACACAGTTCCCCTAGAGGCCATACAACTTGACAATGATCTGACTTATGAGGAGAAGCCCGTCAGGATTCTCAAGACCGCCAACAGAGTTACCCGCAGCAACATCATCAAGTTTTGCAAGGTCTTGTGGAGCCATCATACGGAGGAAGAAGCCACGTGGGAACGGGAAGAAGATCTTCGTCGAGACCACCCGCACCTATTTTCTAGCCAACCCGAATCTCAAGGGCGAGATTCATGTCAAGGTGGGTAGGTTTGTAACATCCCAAATTTCCTATTTGGAATGTTTTACAATTGTAGCTAAGCATTTATGCATTTTATGTGAATGAATGTGACATTCGAATTTCCATTTGGTTTTGGATTTGTATATTATTTCGGCACAAGATTTCAATCACAAAAAAAATTATTTCTGACGATATTCTTGCCAAGCAAGAAGGACACGAGGTAACATGACACCCCAAAATAAATAAATGTGAGTAGAAAAAGAGTGCCAAAAATTTTAAAGGCAAAAGTTGGATTTTTATTGGATTTTAAAATAAATAAATTTTTATGAAGTTTTTATTTTGTGAAAAATAAAACGTCCACGTGGTGAGAATTTTTTTTCTCATAATTTTGATATACAATAGTTCTATATTTGGAATTATATTTATTTTCTTGTGTATGTTTTACTTTCCTATTTTTATAAAAAGGAAACAAATCGCTTTTATTTGGAAAGGCATCGTGGGCCATTAGGAAAATCCGAATTTGGCCCATTATTTCCTTCTTTTACCTCAAGCAGTTTCCTTTCGTGGCCATGGAGGCACCTCACAGGAAGCTTCCAACCCCGGATTCGCGAGATATACTGACTCCGTGCACCTCCCACCACCCCTATAAGAACCCCCATGATCTCCTCATTCCGTTCCCCTAGAAAAGTCTCCATTTCCTCGCCCGACGCCGCCTCACCACGCCACACCGGTTCCCTGCCATGAGGCTGCTGTCCAGGAGCTCCCAGGAGCGCCCCTTGCCCCAGGAGCAACCCCGAAGCCCCTGGAGGCCCGTCGCCACCCCCTCTCCACCGGCCGCACCTGCCCCCACCTATTTTCCCCACCGGCATCACCTCTCCTCATCGGGTCCACCGTCGGCCTGCAGGAGCTTCCGTTCTTCCTCCTCTGTCACAGTAAGGCTCCTCCCCTCATCTTTTTTTTCACCCTTTGATCTCATATGGATGGTTCTGATTAGAAATACCTTACCCCTTCGGTTTATTAGAATTAAACAACCGGTTCTATTAGTTAGATTATAAACCGAATTGTTTTTCTTACATTACGATCGACCTCTAGATAGCCTAAAAACTTGCGCACCTCTCAGCCAATAGGAATCTTCCACGTCACCTATACTCTTTATTAATTTTCTGTTTTTAATTCTGAAAACTGATTGGAACCTGATTTTAGAATGCCTACAACATTTATTCTATAAATCCGAATGCGGTGATTCCTTTTGCATTGGATCAAAAAAATATGTGGTTTCTGTAGATATATAATTTGTCCATGTTTGAAAATGTAAAATGTGAATTTAAACAGATTTGGTTTAAATTTTGTTTTGCTTATATCTTTAGTTTAAAAATAGACTTTTAATTGATTCTTTTTGCTACTGACCACTAGTGATCTTATTTATGAGTAGGAAAAATTTCAGAATTTGTGGAATATATTAACTCATTATTTTATTGA
>NC_058518.1:204194875-204202375 GCF_904849725.1 Hordeum vulgare subsp. vulgare
TAGAACTAACGTTTAATATGTCAAGCACAAAACCGGCAAACAACTAGGCTCACCTATGTGCACCAACAACTTATACTAAGCAAGATAAACAACTAAGTGATAGCAAGATATATTGCAATAAACAATATGTCTATCACAAAGTAAAATGCATAAGTAAAGGGTTCGGGTAAGAGATAACCGAGGCACGGGGAGACGATGATGTATCCCGAAGTTCACACCCTTGCGGATGCTAATCTCCGTTAGAGCGGTGTGGAGGCACAATGCTCCCCAAGATGCCACTAAGGCCACCGTAATCTCCTCACGCCCTTGCACAATGCAAGATGCCGTGATTCCACTAAGGGACCCTTGAGGGCGGTCACCGAACCCGTAAAAATGGCAACCCTTGGGGGCGGTCACCGAACCCGTACACGTGGCAACCCTTGGGGGCGGTTACCGGTACCCGTACAAATTGCTCGGGGCAATCTCCACAACCTAATTGGAGACCCCGACGCTTCCCGGAGCTTCACACCACAATGATTGAGCTCCGAGACACCACCCGGCTTCTAGGACGCCAAAGCATCCACGAAGAACAATATCAAGGGTACTAAGTACCAAAGGTAGTAAGCTTCTCAACTTCTCACTTCCACGTATCACCGTGGAGAACTCAAACCGATGCAACTAATGCAATGGCAAGAACACACGAAGTGGTCAAGTCCCTCACACTCAAATCCCTCCACAACAACAAAAGCTATGGAGAAATATGAGAGGAAGAACAAGGAGCTCACAAAGAACTCCAAGATCAAGATCCAAGGGGTTCCCCTCACATAGAGGAGAAAGTGATTGGTGGAGATGTGTATCTAGATCTCCTCTCTCTTTTCCCTCAAGAACAAGCAAGAATCATTGGAGGGATTGAAAGTAATCAAGCTCTAAGAATGTCAACAATGGAGGTAGAACAAGAGCTCAACGGATGGATAAGACCAAGGGGGAAGAAGACCCCCTTTATATAGTGGGGGAAGGAATCAGACCGTTACCCCCACTTTCTGCCCTAGCTCCAGCGGTACTACCGCTGGCTGCAGCGGTACTACCGCTGGCACTCCAGCGGTACTACCGCTGGGCCCATGGTAGTGCAACGGCACTACCACCGCCAAGAAAGTCTTCGCAAAAAGGTCCGTCCACGAACAACCGCTAGGCAGGCGGTACTAAGCTCCTGGAGCGGTACTACCGCTGACCAGGGGCGGTACTACCGCCAGTCAGCGGTACTACCGCTAGGGCTAGCGGTACTACCGCCAACTCCAGTGGTACTACCGCTAGGTCCAGCGGTACTACCGCTCGCCACTGAAACAGCCATAACTTTCGCATACAAGCACCGAATCGAGCAAACCCAAGCTTGTTGGATTCAGGACGACATGGAAATCTTAAGACCATGCGGTTATGAATATGCCAATGATATAAAGATGTGAGATCTCTATGAATGAAGAACCGGCAAAAACTCCAACATCGAAAACATCATAGTAGTTGCATATGGAGCCCGTTTTCGATGAACTCGAGCTTGTCATGAAGATGACCATAAGCTCTAAACTCACAAAGAGAAACACCAAATAAGAACCAAGAAGTATGATGAAAGGATGCAAATGGTTTGAGCTCTCAACGAACGATACGATCAAGCTACTCACTTGAGAGCCCCCTTGATAGTACAACAATCTATCCTAAACAGAAAACGTATCAAGGGCAAACCTATACCTTGCACCTCGTCCTCTTGAGCTAGATGATGATGATCTTGGCTTCCTCAAGATGGACCACCTTTCTTGATTGTGTTGGCTTGATGAAGACTAGTTGATTGCTCCCCCATACTCACTATGGGTGAGCCACTCTTCAGCATATCTTCACAAGTCCATTGCCACCACAATGGACGGCAAGCTTCAAGCATGATATCTTCGTGCTGATCCACTTGAACTTGCACATCGCAATCTTGATGACGATCACAACTTGACGTCATACTCCATGGGTTGTATGAGATCTTCCCTTTGACGCAAGCCCATGGAAACACACCTAACCCCCACATAGAACTCTCACGAAGACCATGGGTTAGTACACAAACATGTAATGGACAATGCTTACCGTACCATGGGATCACTTGATCCCTCTCGATACATCTTGTACGCTTTGTGTATTGATCATCTTGATTTTCTCTTTGTCTGAGATCTTGATCAACCATTGATGATGATCACAACTTGACGTCATACTCCATGGGTTGTATGAGATCTTCCCTTTGACGCAAGCCCATGTAAACACACCTAACCCCCACATAGAACTCTCACGAAGACCATGAATTGTACACAAACACGTAATGGACAATGCTTACCATACCATGGGATCACTTGATCCCTCTCGGTACATCTTGTACGCTTTGTGTCTTGATCATCTTGATTTACTCTTTGTCTGAGATCTTGATCAACCATGTGTCTCTATGACCATTCTTTGGATAATACCTTGAATACCATCTTGGTCATCATATAAACTCCTTGAACCCAACTGATGGACTTCAAGAAGTGCCTATGGACAAATCCATACCATGGGATCACTTGATCCCTCTCGGTACATCTTGTACGCTTTGTGTGTTGATCATCTTGATTTACTCTTTGTCTGAGATCTTGATCAACCATGTGTCTCTATGACCATTCATTGGATAATACCTTGAATACCATCTTGGTCATCATATAAACTCCTTGAACCCAACAGATGGACTTCAAGAAGTGCCTATGGACAAATCCTATAAATGTAACTTAAGGCAACCATTAGTCCATAGGAATTTTCATCAAGTACCAAAACCACATATGGAGATATATGCTCCAACACTCCGACGGTGCCCATCCAATCCTATCGTTCTTCTACATCTCGTAGCACCACCTGTCCAGAGTCACCACGTTGTCCAACCAAGCCAGAGCCCATAATGACTTGTGGCTGTGCAGGTAAGCCTTGGGTCTTGAAGTATCCATCCATCTCTTCGTGCCTGATGAAGCTTTCGGCAAGATGTCATGACGCATCTCCATGCATCCCGGGTCCTCCGGTGGTTTATCCCAGTAAGCCCATTAGAACCGTCCTTCACCTAGAGGTATAATTCGTTCCGAGGTCTTGCAGGTCTTGGAGTCTTCAGGTCTTGATTATTAAGTTCTCACAACACTCATGATAATCACTCAACCAAACCCCGTCTAGCAAAAGAAAACACTAAAATAGTAAAAATAACATAAAACAAAATATAAAATAACTAACATAACAGAAGTAAAATTTACAAAACAATATTATTTTATAAGTATTTTCAAAATAGGAAATCGAACTAGCAATGAAATCAATTCGAAAGTTAGTATAGAACTAGAATTGATTCCATGCATACAAATAAGATTAAATAAAATAAAATTTTGTTGTTGTTGAAAAGTTACTGGTAAATATCAGAAAACAAAATATAACTTGTCACAATTACAAAAAACCAAATTAAGAACAATTAATAAAAAAGAAATAGCAAGAAAACAAAAAAAGGCTAAAACATAATATGTTTTTCTTAAAAACCTAATTTAAAATATCCTAAAAATTCCAAAATTTAACCTACTGATAAAGAATCAACTCAAAAGCTATTTTTAAACTCTCGATATTCACAAAACAAGATTTGAATCAAATCTGTCGAACTCAAAATTTATCTATTTAAACATGGTGAAATTTTATATATACAGAAACTACATAAAATTTGTGATCCAAGGCAAAAAGAATCACCTAATTCAAAGTTATAGACTAATAGATATGAATTTTATAAGTTTGCTCTTTTTTGAAAAAAAAACTATTACGGGATTTTTTTGGAGCTCACCGGAGTTAGTCGCCGGAGTAGGAGAAGACGACGGGGAGGTGGCTCCGGTGGCCGGCCGAGGCAACGGAGCGGTCCAGGCGGAGGAGGAGGGCTTCAGCAGAAGGTTGGTGGTGCCGGTGGGGCGTGGGGTGATGGGAGGAGGCAGGAGGACCTCCGGCGAGTTCCTGTTGAAGACGAACTCCGGCTAGGCGGGGGCTGCGGCTAGAGGCGAGGAGAGGCATGGTTCTTGGGGAAAATGGATAGAGGAGGGTGTGTGTGGGGGGGGGGGGGGTTCTTATAGGAGCGATGGGGAGTGTGGGGAGGCAAGGGATCTCGCGAATCCCAGAGAGGAAGGTTCCTGAAAGGCGTCTGCCATGGCCACGGAAAGGAATGACGTGAGGAAGAAGAAGGTGGAGTTATGGGCGAGATGGTTTTCCTATTATGGCCCACATACCTTTCCTAATAAAAGCTAGTTTCCTATTTATACAAAAACCGGAAAGGAAACTAAATAAAAGAAAATATATAATATTTTATATATACATATTATATATCAAAATTTGCAGAAAAAGATTTCCTACAAGATGAACATATTTTCAAGGCCAAACAAAAATCTCACAAATTCAAATAATTCAAAGAGTGCTACTGTTTTAAATAAAAGGCAAAGAAAACATTTTGAAAATACTAAAATGGATTCAAATTAATTTCTCTCCATTTTTATATTGAAGGGAATCATTTCACCCTATTTTCCATGTATTTTTTTGGAGAAAAATAAATTTGAAACCCACTTCAAAATTGTTCTTGAAACATAATATCAAACATTTTCAAAACAGTGTGGTGAGTTACATAAGTTGAAATAAAATTTCAAATGGCCCCTAGTTTGGAGTGTCATATTTCTCCTCTCAAGATTTTGAATTTCGGGTAAGAGGATTTTGCATTCATTTAAACTTTCAAATAGGACTAAATATGAAATAGATTGCGAAAGGAACACGGACCACCTTTTTTTCCAAGTATTTTATTTCGAAGAAGTCATGTTTTCTTCTCTCAGTGATTTTAAATGGATGAATTTCAATTCACAGGAAAAAGGGGAAAGTTATTTTATTCCCTCTCATTCAAAAGTTTTAAAAAGTTTTCAAACTTCATTCAAGTTTCTATCACTCAAACAAACAAACAATCAATCTTATAATATTATTAACATTCCAAAATTTGGGATGTTACAAACTACCACACCTAAAATGAATCTCGTCCTCGAGATTCGAAGAGGCTAGAAAGAAAGGTTAGGGTTTGGGGGTCTTCTAACCAATCAAATCTCCTGCAAAGTGGGATGCTACCACACTTAAAATGAGAATTACTGGTCCCTCAAAAAAATTTAACAATCCTCTGGGGTCTGGGCATCTAGCTCCTCACATTCTTCATACTAACTCCTTTGGTGATGCTCTTCCATTACATTCATAACGTTTCCATCAAAATCGAGGGTTCTTCTATTGATATAAGCTTCTTCCGTCACTGGGTCTCCTTGAATGATAGTCTTATGATTAATTCTAAATAACATATCGATGATTCTCATGGTGGTCTACCCTTTGTGGTTATCCTGCAGGGTGAGGGGTCTTGGCTTCATCCTCAACGTAAAATTTCCTATGCGTGACAACAAATGCCATGTACATGGGGCTTTCATCATACCGTCCTACGGTTTAAACAAAAGCTTCAAGGAACGTCGTCTCTCACTATGGGTAAGTCTCTCAGATTTACCATTTCCGAATAGCAAGATAATGATAAGAGTAAGTCGTCATGGTGGCCAAGCCATGTCGCACTGAGATCATTACCTTGTATAAGGCTTAGTGAATATTTCCCCATAGATCTTGCATGCGCAAGGCTTGTTCATCGGGTTATCATAGGACTTCTGAACAAGACGGGATCTTAATAGAGTTTACTTGAATTCGTCCTAGGTTTCTGCTCCACTAAATCCTTGTATGGCATGATGCATTTTCCACCATATAGCAGCACCTTGGGTAAAGTACTGAAGAGCGTGTGCAACTTCATACTTCCTTGAAATCAAATTTCTCCCGAAGTGGTTCTCCATGTTCTGAATCCATATTTCAACTTCCAGCTGGGTCATTCCTCAAGAGATTACAAGTCCAGCTTCATACGCCATCTATTGGGTCAAACGCTTTTGGGATGAGATGGGTAGAGGGAGATACACACAATACAAACAATATTTTTGAGAATAGGTTTTATTTGTGGCTTTCGGAAAACACACACCAATGACAGCTCACAAATCATCATATCTAACGTGTGTATATAACAGGGACTTGGACTTCTAATGGTCATATAAATATTCGAACGCTTCAGGGTCTTCGAATTCTTCGAGTCTTGAGAGTCTTCAATTGGTGCAGCTTCAATTCTTCAGATGCATGGTGAAATTCTCTTTACTTTGAAGTGGGACTCCGTTGATGCATGTGTTCAAATGGGAAAAGGTATTGTCGAACTATTTGAGGCGAGAGAGAACATTCGATGAAATCAGAAGGGATGAGAAGTAAAGGATGTTCTTGAAAATAAATTTTTTGAGAGATCCTTTCCTGAGGGATTTCCAGTTTCTAGGGTCACATCCTACAGTCAACATGTGCTCTGATACCATATCTGCAGCGACCCGACTCAAAACGAGTCAAGCCTCTGAAAATCTTTGCCATCCCTGGATCAGTATGCTGGCACACACAGTACATCAATGTATATATCAAAGTGCAATCACATGTAAATGATGTAAAACCGATATATACCTCAAAATCTCAGCGGAAACAGTCAAGGGAGTGGAGTCCCAATAAACACCAACGGCAAGTTGAGTGCAGACCATAACCTTGAATCGTACTCTTACTCGTCGAAGAAAGTATCTGCAACATAAGACGTTGCAGCCGTGTAGGTCAGCATATTGAATATGTGTGCAAGTCACAAAAGGGAGGGGTAAAATATATCATCTATACTATATGCATATATGGCAGGTGGGGTTGTAGTTTAAGTTTTGCATAAAGCAAATTTTCCTACAACAACATAGGGCTAAAAGAAAAATATTACTACATTGTTGGTTGTTAATGAGATGGTTCCACCAACCATATCTCATACCCAAGTTATAAATATTACCCACATCAATAATAAATGGTGTTGAGAATTCCTGATAGTTTCAGTTCCTTTGGCTCAAGTTGTCCATGGCCGTGGACACGGCTAATCGATTAGGTTTGAGTACTCTGCAGATTTTTACACACGTTCCCCACAAGATTTGATGGCATCCGTTGGTTTCCTCGCACTTCAGGATGTTTGAGAACCGGATGATCAAAACATGGTCTTTCAACGGGTTCCTCTGAGCCTCTGATGGTGCACATCCAATCCTACCGTTCTTCTACATCTCATAGCACCGCCTGTCCAGAGTCACCACATTGTCCAACCAAGCTAGAGCACATAATGACTTGTGGCTGTGCAGGTAAACCTTGTGTCTTGAAGTATCCATCCATCTCTTCGTGCCTAGGTGAAGCTTTCCGCAAGATGACATCGCGCTTCTCCATGCATCCTGGGTCCTCCGCTGGTTTATCCCAGGGAGCCCATAAGAACCGTCCTTCACCCAGAGGTATAATTCGTTCTGAGGTCTTGCAGGTCTTGGAGTCTTCAGGTCTTGATTATTAAGTTCTCACAACACTCATGAT
>NC_058518.1:204224875-204232375 GCF_904849725.1 Hordeum vulgare subsp. vulgare
CCTCGTCACGTCGGAGTTCGTGAAGCCGCCGTCACCGGAGTCCGTTTGACCGTCACCGGAGCATCATCGGAGAAGCCACACCAAGACGGTTCCGTTTTTCCCTGCTGTTCGTGGTGAGAACGCACGCACGAGCCGTTTCATCAAACCCCGATGAACAGCTTCTGGGCGAATAAAATCTGTTTTTAGGTGTGTCAGATTCTCGGTATAATTTTGAAACGTGTTTATCTTTTTACTCGTAACTTCGATTCAGGAAATTCTTTTTCCCGTGATCTCATATTGATGAGTAGAACATGTTAGAACCAGTAGTTTTCAGTTTTATGAAAATTATTTTTTTTTGTTAAAACAGATTATTTTAAACCTACCGGAGGCCATATTTTGCAAACCGTTCATCTGATTTAGTTGATTCTTTTTGCGTTGTTATCGTATCAGCATGTAGATGATTTTATACCTGCTGCCACGCTATTTATGCTTTGGTTTTAAACAAGTTGTTTTATTGCCGATGGTTTTATTTGGTGTTATGTGATTGTGGTGATTGATTGGTGTGATTGTTTGCAACGTGTAGATTGTGCGGAGTGCGACGCAAACTATTGTCAGGAGTGTGACTTTCTGAACCAGAATCAAGGCAAGTTACATGTTGATCATCCTTTACCTATTACTTTCGATGCATGTAGTATTATATCACCCTATGAAAATTTTGCATGTATAGGAAGATTATTATTGCTATGCTTTTGAGCTATATCCCCTCGTCACTGAAGATCGTGTTAGATATATTTTGCTATGCTATGTAGACGGGGATTGGTTCCTGTATTCATTGAGATTATGTGAGGATTACTACAAAATAAATTTGAGTAGTAATTAAGGATTTAATTCACCTCTGGGCGGATATGGTATTGCTGGGTGGTTTCAAGAACATCATGGTTTCTACCCTCTGAATGTAAGTGGAATGCCGCCCAGGTTCAAAAAGATCAAACAGACTTAGTGACTAGTAGCTTCCTTGTGCGACCACTGGCTATTATGGGCTCTGGCTTAGTTGATCAGTCGTGGAAACCTTACCCGGATGTGCCAGCTGATGTAGCTATGATAGGTGGGATGGGCCTCCTGTGGGACTAGGTGACTGCTTCTGAAAGATTTCGTCTCAATCTTCGGGTTGGGTCCAGTGGGTATAGCGTACTAACCTCTGCAGAGTGTATAAACTAATCATGATTAGCCGTGTCCCCGGTTATGGACAATTTTGAGCAGCTAGGCCATTACAGTTGTTGGATGATCTTGACAGATGACACACTTAATAAAACTTGGTGGGAAACTTAATGATGGTAATAAGTTGGAGTTGGAGATGCCAATTCAACCATATGTGAGTATTGTAGCAAACAAATTAAAACTTGACTATTAGGTAGCTATGAGGATAAAATCAGCTTTCTGCAAAATAACCATCAGCCTTTCTCTTGTTATACTATGCATATACATGTGGGTCTGTTATATTATTTTTCCTGTGTAACTTGCCAATACATTCAAAGTATTGACCTATATGGCTGCAACGTATCATGTTGCAGGATATTCAGACGAGGAATAAGGTACCGTTAGGGTCGCGAGTCTTCACTCAACATCGCCAGTGGGCTATGATGGGACTCATCGTTATTATTCTGCTACTTTTCCGCTGTTTACTAGAATAAATCTAGCAAAGTGCTATGCAGATTGTTATATTTTATAAATTCTGGATCATATGTTATTATAAATGATGCACTTGCTATTCTGGTTTTCATCTATACTGTGTGTGCTAGCGAGTCGATCCAGGGACTAGCACAGTAAAGCACAGAGACTCAAATCCTTCGAGGTTTGGTCGTTACAGATGGCATCAGAGCAATGCGTTGACTGTAGGTCGTGACCCTAGAAAATGGATTAGAAAAGCCATAGGAGTGAAAATTTATTCTATACACTTTGTCTACATCTTACTCTTTCATTAGACAACCACTCTTGTATCTTGACCAGCTTAAGTAGGAACTAGTGCTGAGACCACCACTTATCTTGTTTTATTTGCGCTATTAATGTGTTAGCGTATCTGTTTATGCCCGCTTTGTGGCATCACGATACTAGGTTGCTTCCTTGATTGTTATTTTGCTTGTTGTTAAACTAGGATCTTGTTGGAATTATTCAACTATATATATAGATATGTTTGATTATTGTTATGCTTGTTTGTGTTATTTGTTATGATGTTTTGTTGCCTCATATATATTATCTTGATCATAATATGCATATGGGTAGAATATCTATATTCCTTTAGACCTATTCTATCTATTTTCTTATCTATTCTTGCCCACCACATGCCGCCGAGACATGAGCCTAGGGACAGGAATGTAGGAGCAGGCAACAATGATGGCAATGGCAATGATGCACCGCAATATGTGCGGCAGATACTTGAGGGACAAGGCCAGTTGATCCAGATGCTTGCCCAGAGTTTGGCCAACAATAACAACAACAACCCACCGCCTCCGCCACCTATGGATATGCTTACTAGGTTCTTGAGTATCCTCAGAGGTTCTCCAGCATCCCTGAACCTATTATGGCGGATGATTGGCTTCGTTCTATTGGTAGGAACCTGCAGACCGTTGGATGCACAGATGCAGAGAGGGTTAGGTTTGCCTCACATCTATTGGAGGGTCCTGCCGTAGCTTGGTAGGAAAACTACTTGGTCACCTATCCCATTGATACTATCACATGGGCGCAGTTTGAGGCAGCTTTCCGCGCCGCACATGTGTCTGCTGGCGCCATGAGTCTAAAGAAGAAGGAGTTTCGCAGCTTGCATCAGGGAGGTCGCTTAGTTAATGAGTATGTGGAGGAGTTCAACAAACTTGCACGTTATGCTCCTAATGATGTTAATACTGATGCAGCTAGACAAGAGAAGTTCTTGGAGGGCCTGAATGATGACTTGGGAGTTCAGTTGACTGTGGCCACTTTTGGTAATTATCAGGAGCTTGTTGATAAGGCTATTGTGCTTGAGGGAAAGCATCAGGCAATAGAGAACCGCAAGAGGAAGTATAGCAACAACAAGTTTAATTCAGAACCACAGCAGAAGCCACACACTTCATATCATAATCATGGAGGTAATGGACATCATCACCATGGAGGTAATGGGCATCATCATCATGGAGGTAATGGCCACAATCATAATGGCCACCATCATCATAATGGACACAAGGGCAACAATTGCAATGGTAATGGTAATGGAGGTAATAATAACCAGAACCGCCAGAATGTGCCAGTGCAGAGAGACCTTAATCAGGTCCAGTGCTTCAAGTGCAGAAAGATGGGCCACTACTCCAATGCATGCCCAGAGAGCAACAACGGTAATGGGAATTCTGGAGTCATCAAGCCAAACCCCTTTCAAAAGGGGCATCTTAACCACGTTAATGTGGAGGAGGTCTATAATGAGCCAGAGGCAGTGATTGGTAAGTTTTTGATCAATTCAGTACCCGCTCTTGTTCTTTTTGATACTGGTGCATCGCATTCATTTATTTCGAGGGTATTCGTTGATAAACATGGATTGCCAACCAAAACCCTTAGTATGCCTATTAGAGTGAGTTCCCCAGGAGCTGAGATGATAGCAGGTGTTGGTTGTCATCAATTAAACTTGTCTATTGGGAAGCATGAGTTCCCTACAGATTTGATCATATTGAAGTCACAAGGTCTGGATATTATTTTGGGTATGGACTGGTTACAATTATATGAAGGAGTTATCGATTGTGCTAGTCGATCTATCTCTCTCAGTGCACCAGGAGGGAAGATAATCAAATTTGTATGTAAGTATCAGCATAAGAGGATGCAGGTGAACTCTCTTAAGGGGGTAGCCTGGAAGAGGTGCCACTTGTGAAGGATTATCCAGATGTGTTTCCGGAGGAGTTGCCAGGTATGCCACCAGATAGAGATATTGAGTTTCTCATTGATTTGATTCCTGGTACTGGACCTATTGCAAAGAGACCATACATAATGCCTCCTCAAGAGTTGGAGGAATTGAAGAAGCAGTTAAGGGAGTTACAGGCACAAGGATTTATTCGCCCAAGTTCATCACCTTGGGGAGCCCCTGTTTTGTTTGTGGAGAAGAAGGATGGAACCTTGAGGATGTGTGTTGATTATTGTTCTCTGAATGAGGTAACCATTAAGAATAAGTATCCTTTGCCTATGATAAATGATCTATTGACCAGTTGGAGGGAGCTACTGTGTTTTCTAAGATTGATCTTCGTTCTGGTTATCATCAATTAAAGATTCGTGAGCAAGATATTCCAAAGACCGCTTTCACTACGAGGTATGGGTTGTATGAGTATACTGTTATGTCATTTGGATTGACTAATGCCCCTGCATACTTCATGAATATGATGAACAAGGTGTTTATGGAGTTCTTGGATAAATTTGTGGTTGTTTTCATTGATGATATATTGGTGTTCTCCAAGAAGTGCACTTGCGTTTGGTGTTGGAGAAACTGAGGGAGCACCAGTTGTATGCCAAGTGCAGTAAATGTGAGTTTTGGCTGGATGAGGTAGCATTCCTTGGCCATGTTATATCAGGTAATGGAGTTGCAGTTGATCCATCCAAGGTTGCTGCTGTTACAGAGTGGGAGACACCCACGTCAGTTGGTGAGATTCGCAGCTTTTTGGGCTTAGCAGGTTATTACAGAAGGTTTATTGAGAATTTCTCAAAGATTGCAAAGCCTATGACTGAATTGTTGAAGAAGGGAAATAAGTTTGTTTGGACTGATGATTGTGAAGCTAGCTTTCAGGAGTTGAAGTAACGTTTAGTCACAGCACCAGTCTTAACTTTGCCAGATATACATAAAGACTTCCAGATATATTGTGATGCTTCTCGTCAAGGACTTGGGAGTGTTTTGATGCAGGAAGGTAAAGTTGTTTCTTATGCTTCACGACAGCTTAAGAATCATGAGCATAATTATCCTACACATGATTTGGAGTTAGCCTCAGTTGTGCATGCATTGAAAACTTGGAGGCATTATCTCGTTGGTAATCATTGTGATATATTTACTGATCATAAGAGCTTGAAGTATATTTTTACTCAAAGGGAGTTGAATCTCAGACAAAGGAGATGGTTGGAGCTTATTAAGGATTACGATTTGAATGTGCAGTATCATCCTGGTAAGGCTAATGTTGTTGCTGATGCATTGAGTCGTAGGAGCCATGCTAATGCAATTAATATTGATGATATGCCACCGGAGTTATGTGAGCAGTTCAGAAATCTGAGATTGGATATGGTCCCTAGAGGCTATTTGGCTACACTTGAGGTAAGGCCTACTTTGCTTGACAGAATTAGAGAAGCTCAAAAGGATGATAAGTATATTGCTGAGATAAAGGAGAATATGCTAAAAGGGAAAGCAAAGGATTTCCATGAGGATGAACATGGAACCATATGGTTTGAGAAGCGTATTTGTGTACCTCAGGATGCAGATATAAGGAAGTTGATTCACCTTATTCTATCCACCTAGGTAATACTAAGATGTATTTGGATTGAGGGAGAGATTTTGGTGGCCTAGCCTGAAGAGGGAAATTGCTGAGTATATTGCAGTATGTGATGTGTGCCAGAGAGTTAAAGCAGAGCATCAGAAACCAGCAGGTTTGTTACAACCCTTGCCTATACCTGACTGGAAGTGGGATCAGATTGGAATGGATTTCATCACTGGATTACCTAGGACTCGATCAGGTTATGATTCTATCTGGGTAGTTGTTGATCGTTTGACTAAAGTCGCTCAGTTCATCCCGGTAAAGACTACCTATACCAGTGCTAAGCTAGCTAAGATTTATATGTCCAGAATTGTCTGTCTGCATGGCGTTCCAAAGAAGGTAGTGTCTGATAGAGGTACTCAGTTCACTTCTAAATTTTGGCGTCAGTTGCATGAATCATTGGGTACTAGACTGGAGTTCAGTACAGCATTCCATCCACAGACAAATGGGCAGACTGAGAGGGTGAATCATATATTGGAGGACATGTTGAGAGCTTGTGCTTTGGACTACGGGTCCAGTTGGGATGATAATTTACCATATGCAGAGTTCTCATGTAATAGCAGTTATCAGGCTAGTTTGCAGATGGCACCGTTTGAGTTTCTGTATGGCAGGAAGTGCAGGACGCCATTGATGTGGGATGAGGTTGGAGAGCGTCAGTTCTTTGGACCAGACTTGATTAGAGATGCTGACGAGAAAGTCAGGTTGGTTCGTGACAGGCTAAAGATAGCACAGTCCAGATAGAAGAGTTATGCAGATGCAAAGCGTAAGGAGGTGACATATGAGGTAGGAGACCGTGCATACCTTAGAGTTTCACCACTTCGTGGAATTAAGAGGTTTGGAATCAAAGGTAAGTTAGCACCACGCTTTGTGGGGCCTTACAAGATCTTGGAGCGTCGAGGATAAGTAGCTTATCAGCTGGAGTTGCCAGAAGCTTTGTCAGGAGTTCATAATGTGTTCCACGTATCCCAACTAAAGAAGTGTCATGCCGAGATGGCAGATATTCCTTTGAGAGATACAGTGCCACTTGAGGCAATTCAGTTGGAGACTGACTTGACATATGAGGAGAAGCCTGTTAAGATTCTGGAGACAGCAGAGAGAATTACTCGCACCAAGGCAATCAGGTTATGCAAAGTTCAGTGGGATCATCATACCGAAGAAGAGGCTACTTGGGAACGAGAGGAGGATCTCAAGCAGGAACACCCACACCTATTTGCTAGCCAACCCGAATCTCGAGGGCGAGATTCATCTTAAGGGGGGTAGGTTTGTAACATTCCAATTTTCTTAAATTCGGATGTTAATAGATCATTCATATGCATCTCATATTTTTATGCACTATTTTGTTCTTCTGAAAAATTATATTCATTATGTGACTGCGGGCAATTTATTGGAGTGGAGATAATATGACTTCTCCCGTGTGAAATAAAAAGTTCAAGATGTTTAAAATGTTATTTGAAGTTGCCCGATTTGGTTTTGCAAATTTTATAATCTCTCAAATTATTTTAAGTTGAGTTTTTAAAAGCTCGTTGTTCGTCCTATTGCATGAAAACTATTTTCAAAAGTTGCATTAGGTGGAACTAGGTTCCTTTATTATTTATTAGGGGATTTATTTTATATACTTATATATATGTTTCTATATTAGCATTTTAATATATATATATATATATATGTATATTTATATGTATATATATATATATTGCTATATGCGTATGCATTTTTTTATATACATATGTATATATTTTTGTATACGTATATTATCGTTATTATTTTCTCTCTTTGTTTTTCTTTAAAAAATATATATATATTATTTTAATACTTTGTTTTTCGTATTTTTACTTAAAAAAATAACTCGACTAGCCGGCCCAGCTGGCCAGGCCAGGCCGGACCGCACCAGCCAGCACCGCATGCGCCCGTGTGCCCCAACGAGCAGCTAGCGCAGCCAGCCAGCGAAGCCAGCTGGGAGGGAGCCATCGCTCCAGCCCCTTCTCACCGAGCGAGCCCC
>NC_058518.1:204237375-204244875 GCF_904849725.1 Hordeum vulgare subsp. vulgare
GTGATCTATTGGTACAAACAAAATACACACAATAAGCACCACAATAACTAGCAATCAAAATAAAATCACTAACACACAAAAACTATAGCACAAAGTGGTGCAATTTTCTTTACATAAGCAAAACAGAATCTGTTTTGGTAAAAACCCCAAGTAAAAAATATTAAAAACAATTGAGACTAGAACTACTGAAATATATGATCAATAGGAAACAATAGCAAATATAATTAATTTAAAAGCTATTTTTAAACTCCCAGTATAAGAAAAACAAGATTTAAATCAAATCTGTTCTAATTCAAATTTTGAAATTTCAAACATAGGCAAATAATATGTTTTCAGAAACTACAAGAAAATTGTGATCTAACGCAAAAAGAATCATCTTCATTGGAGTTCTAGATTAAAAGATATAAGGGAAACAAAATTGGAACTGGTTCTGTTTCGGAAACAAAAACTGAAAAAGATAAAAACGAAAAAGTGACGTGGCTGATCGTGATTGGTGCTCGGGTGTGCACGTTTTAGTCTATCTAGAGGTTGGCCGCAATATAATAAAAACTATTGGGTTAATAAAAACAAATGACCGGTTCTCGTTAAAGAACCGAAGGGGTATTCCCTTCTAATCTACAACGTAGGTCTTTGATCTAAGGGTGAAAAACAAAAAAACTGAAAAACAAAGGAGGGAGAGGATCTTACCGTGGCTGGCAGGGGCTGGGGGCCTTCTCCGTCGAGGTGGGTTGCTCCGGCAAGGGGGAGGTCGCCGGCGGGGGTGGGGTGGCGGAGGAGGGGGGGTTCGGCGCTTGGGGTGCTCCTGCCGAGGTGGGGACGCTGGCTCCTGGTGGCTCCTACTTCCTGTAGATGGCCGGCGAGGTGGTCCAGCAGGGCCAAGGGGGCGACGGGGTGAGGGACAGTAGGGCGACGAGGGTGCGGTGGGGTTAGGGGAGCGCAACAGGGTACCAGGGAGGGGGCGGGGAGTGTCTGGGCGCTGGAGGAGCTCGGCAGGGGCGATCCACGAGGGCTCCTGGTGGTGTTCTTGACACGGAAGAGGAAGATGGTGGCGAGGAGGCTACGGGCAGGGAGAGGACGCGGTGATGGTAAAAATGGAACGAGGAGGACCGGGGCTTTATATAGAGGGACTCGGGAGTCGTCGGGAAGGAAAGGAGAGGGAGATCGGGAAGGTGGAGGTTCCTGTCACCATGGCTATGGAAGTTCCTGGGAGGAGGGAGAACGTGAGGAAGAAGAAGATCCTGTTCGGCGAGTTTTTGGAAACCTCTTAATGGGCGAGCGCTTTATTTCCAAATAAATGAGATCTCTTTCCTATTTTCAAAAACCGGAAAGTAAAGGATAAAAAAGGAAACCAAATAAATTCAGAATAAATAGTTTTTGTATACTAAAATTATTAGAAAAATAAAATCTAAATGATGGACATTTTTCCACGGCCAAAATAAAAAACTAAAAAATGTTTTTCAGAAAATCCCTAAATGCTTTATTTCTTTTTGTAAATATTTTGTCAAATAAATATTGGGTTTCATGGCTCAAATAATTCAAAGAAAATGCCCGGGTTTTGGAGGGTCATGTTCCTCCTCTCTTTTTCTCTTGTTTGACAAAGCATTGTTCCCGGCATTCTATGAGTGAGGAAGAAACAAAATGCAAAGCAAAATCGAAAGGAATTCCAATGCCATCTTGATTCAAATTCTTTATAGTTGAAGAAGTCATGCTATCTCCTCTCGCTGGTTTTAGAAAGATGAATTTGAATTCGCAGGAAACAGGGAAAGTCATTTTATTCCCTCTCATTCAAAAGTTTTTTAAAAGTTTCAAACTTCACTCAAGTTTCAATCACTCAAACAAACAAACAATCAATCTAATAATTGTATTAACATTCCAAAATTTGGGATGTTACAAACCTACCACACTTAAAATGAATCTCGTCCTCGAGATTTGAAGAGGCTAGAAAGAAAGGTTAGGTTTGGGGGTCTTCTAACAAATCCAATCTCCTGCAAAGTGGGATGCTACCACACTTAAAATGAGTATTATTGGTCCCTCAAAATGTTTTAACCATCCTCTGAGGTTTTGGCATCTGACTCCTCACTTTCTTCATACTATCTCCTTTGGTGATGCTCTTCCGTTATATTCATAACGTTTTCCATCAAAATCGAGTGCTCTTCTGTTGTTATAAGCTTCTTCCATCACTGAGTCTTCTTTACTAACAGTCTCGTGATCATTCTAAATAACCTATCGATGATTCTCATGGTGGTCTACCATTTGTGGTTATCGTGTAGAGAGAGGGGTCTTGGTTTCATCCTCACCATAAAATTTCCTATGCGTGACAACAAGTGACATGTACTTGGGTCTTCATCATACCATTCTAAGGCTTAAACAAAAGCTTCAAAGAACGTCGTCTCTCTACTATGGGTAAGTCTCTCAGATTTACCATTCCGAATAGCAAGAGAATGAAAAGAGTAAGTCGTCATGGTGGCCAAGCCATGTCGCACTGAAATCATTACCTTATATAAGGCTTAGTGAATCTCGTATTCTAACACTTGGGCATCCTCACAAGCATTGCAGAATTTCTCTTGTCCACGAACGAAGTTCGGATAATCCATTGGTTCTTCAAGATGAACAAAACATCTATCGTATCTTCACAACTCTCGGTGTTACGCAGGCTCCTAAGAAAACGCTTGCTGATCCATCATAGTTTCTTCCAATTTTCTTTGTTCATAAAGGTAGTGCTTGATCCTTCTTAGTCCCGGGGTCAGTGTGTTGCAGGCCCACTTTAAATCATACTTGGAATTACTCCGCCTTTAAATCCTATAGTGTTTCATTCCATCATACTCTTGGGGTAACCATCATATAATAAAAATCCTCCGACTTATTTTTTGGTACACACTCCACTTCGTGGGATACTTTCTTTTTTCCATTGGTGTGTTTTCCATTAAAAGGTATTGGTTCATCCAAAAATCATATTCATTTCATAATCAATCCTTTATTACATCTTTAGTTTCTTCTCAAAACTCCAAATTCAAAAGTACTTTATTACAAATGCTCACATCCACATTGTTCGGTATGGTCAAGCATTTCTGCCAACTTTATTCATTTGTCTCCCTTGGAGATACTTTAGTTCCACTGGAACTTTCCAATGTACTCCTTGAAATCATCCATCTTTTGCTTTATCATGGTGGCCATGAGCTTCATCTCCATCATCTCCGCATGCACTTCACTCAGGTATTCCTGGGTATGATGGAGTCTTGCTTCAAGTATTTCTCCAATGTGACGTATGGCTTCCATGGCAGCTTCACGAACAGCATCAAAGAAGGTTGCTCGTGGAACACGTGAAATGAAAAAGTATTGCCCCATAGTCTTTGGACAAAGTCCTTTCACATGGTGGACGTGTACTTCCACATACCAAAGTTCCACTCCATTTTCCATGAACGGGTAGCCTTTGTAGACTGCATCTCCTTCAAGATGAATGTGCTTCATCATGTCCTTCAGGATTTTTGGGTAATCATGATCACTTGTCAGGGTCATGATCGTTTCTGGGCCCTTGAGGAAGGACTCGTAGAGGGTTGTCATCTGCAGGTGTCAGAAAATAGGTACTTAGAGGAATGTATGTGTCTCCTTGGTAAGCATGGTACATTCCTACTCATTGGATCCTGTGGGTTTACCGATTACTACCACACTTAAAATGAATTATACTCATGCCTGCATAGACCATATTTTCTCATATCCTCATAAATGTTCAGAGATCTTTGCTTGTAGAGGAAACAACGCATACAGTTTCAACACAGGAAATCATGACACAACAATTTTATTGATTCATGAGTTATTACAATCTCAGAGACTTCCGTTACAAATATTGAACTCCATAATCTCATGAAAAACAAGAGTGCTTCAGGTTACACTTATTGCCACCGTCAAAACTTAACTACTCCATTTTAGCTTTCTTCCCATGTGGACAATCACTAGCACAATGTCCTGCTTCCTTGCAATTAAAGCAAATGAGTTCGGACAAGTCTCGAGGCTTCTTAGTGTTTTCTTTTGCTCCTTGGGTTTCCTGCTTCCTTCCTAGGCACATATTGATGTAGTGGCCCAACTCCTTACACTTGAAAGATATGATATGACTCAGGTCCTTATGGGCAGGGATTTGACTCTGGCTGGTGTCTTCTTTCTGGACTCATTCATTGTGGCCAGTTCTTCTATTTCAATTGGATCAAACTCTACTCTTTCTGTCAGAGAGTTTCCCACATACTCTTGGCTTTTCTTCATGCAATCCTGTGAAAAATGTCCTTCCTCTCCACATGAGTAACAGGCATTGGAGAAAAATCTGGTTAGGCTCTGTCCATTAGGGTCTCCAATATTTTCCTTCTTCACATGTTCTTCTAAAATCTTCTTCGTGAGTGTTTCCTCCATTGCTTCTTTCTGCTGCTTGACAACTTGTTGCACCTTGGGGTAAATGTAACACTGGGCTGGGTAGTGGGTGGTTCCTTCACACAAGAAACAAGTCACCTGACTAGTTGGGCATTCCTTCGGTGGGTGATTCTCTTCACAATGAGTGCATCCATCCTTGTGTTCCTCCTGGTGTGTCCTATTTCTCCACAGGTCTTGCATGCACAAGTCTTCTTCTTCGGATTATCATAGCACTTCTGAGTAAGACGGGATCTTAACAGAGTCTTCTTGAATTCATCCCAAGTTTCTGCTCCACTAAATCCTTGTATGGCATGATGCATTTTCCACCAGATTGCAACACTTTGTGTAAAGTACTGAAGAGCGTGTGCCACTTCATACTTCCTTGAAATCAAATTTCTCCCGAAGTGGTTCTCCATGTTCTGAATCCATATTTCAGCCTCCAGCTGGGTCATTGGTCCAGAGACTACAAGTACAACTTCATACGCCATCTATTGGGTCCAAGGTTTTTGGGATGAGACGGGTAAGAGAGAGAGGAATAGAGGGATATACACACAATACAAACAATATTTTTTAGAATAGGTTTTACTTGTGGCTGTCAAAAAACACAAGCAAATGACAGATCACAAATCATCGTATCTAACATGGGTATATTACAGGGGTTTGGACTTCTAATGGCCATACAAATATTGGAATGCTTCAAGTTCTTCGAATTATTCGGGTCTTCAGAGTCTTCAATTGGTGCAGCTTCAGTTCTTCAAAAGCATGGTGAAATCCTCCTTACTTAGAAGTGGGATTCCGTTGATCCTTCATGTGTTCAAAGGGGAAAAGGTATTGTCTAACATTTTGAGGCGAGAGAGAACATTCGATGAAATCAGAAGGGATGAGAAGTAAAGGATGTTCTTGGAAATAAAATTTTAGAGAGATCCTTTCCTAAGGGATTTCCAGTTTCTAGGGTCACGTCCTACAGTAAACATGTGCTGTGATACCATATCTGTAGCGACCCGACTCAAAACGAGTCAAGCCTCTATGCATCTGTGCCATCCCTGGATAAGTATGCTGGCACACACAGTACATCAATGTATATACCAAAGTGCAATCTCATGTAAATAACGTAAAACTGATATATACCTCAAAATATCAGCGGAAACAGTCAAGGGAGTGGAGTCCCAATAAACACCAATGGCAAGTTGAGTGCGGACCGAAACCCTAAATCGTACACTTACTCGTCGAAGAAAATATCTGCAACATAAGACGTTGTAGCCGTGTAGGTCAACATATTGAATATCCGGCAAGTCACAAAAGAGAGGGGTAAAAATATCATCTATACTATATGCATTTATGGCAGGTGGGCTGTAAGTTTTAGCGGAAAGCAAAGTTTTCTCCTACAACAAGAGAGGGGCTAAAAGCAAAATATTACTACGTTGTTGGTTGTTAATGAGATGGTTCCGCCAACTAGTTCTCATACCCAAGTTATCAATATTAACCACATCAAATATATATAATGGTGTTGAGACTTCCTGATAGTTTCAGTTCCTTTTGCTCAAGTTGTCCATGACTGTGGAAACGGCTAATCGATTAGGTTTGAGTACTCAGCAGAGTTTTGCACACGTTCCCTACAAGATTTGATCACCTCCATGTATGTCCTCGCACTTCTGGGTGTTTGAAGACCGCATAATCAAAACATGGTCTTTCAACGGGTTCCTCTGATCCTCTGTTGGTGCCCATCCAATCCTACAATTCTTCTACATCTTGTAACACCGCCTGTCCAGAGTCACCACGTTGTCCAACCAAGCCAGAGCCCATAATGACTTGTGGCTGTGCAGGTAAGCCTTGTGTCTTGAAAATATCCGTCCGTCTCTTTGAGCCTGGGTGAAGCTTTCCGCAAGATGTCATGGCGCTTCCCCATGCATCTCGGGTCATCCACTGGTTTCTCCAGGGAGTCCATCTCAACCGTCCTTCACCCATAGGTATATTTCGTTCTGAGGTCTTGCAAGTCTTGGAGTTTTCAGGTCTTGATTATCTTGTTCTCAGAACACTCATGGTAAACACGCAACCAAAACCCCGTCTACTAGGAGCATAGCATAATAACGTCCCGGCCAAAGTAACAAGGGGGTGGGTGCCTACCACATGATACTACATCAAGATCCAAAATTTCCAAGTACCTACTTTGCATGCAATTGGGTGAAGAAAGGTAGAACTACAATGGATATAAAACATAGGTAATAATATGATAAACGTGACTTGCCTTGCTGATAGTTGTTGAGTTCAAGCGCTTCTAGGTAGTAAGCTTCGCACTTTGGGTGATCTATTGATACAAACAAAATACACACAATAAGCACCACAATAACTAGCAATCAAAATAAAATCAGTAACACACAAAAACTATAGCACAAAGTGGTGCAATTTTCTTTACATAAGCAAAACAGAATCTGTTTTGGTAAAAACCCCAAGTAAAAAATATTAAAAAAAATTGAGACTAGAACTACTGAAATATATGATCAATAGGAAACAATAGCAAATATAATTAATTTAAAAGCTATTTTTAAACTCCCAGTATAAGAAAAACAAGATTTAAATCAAATCTGTTCTAGTTCAAATTTTGAAATTTCAAACATAGGCAAATAATATGTTTTCAGAAACTACAAGAAAATTGTGATCTAACGCAAAAAGAATCATGTTCATTGGACCTATAGATTAAAAGATATAAGGGAAACAAAATTGGAAGTGGTTCTATTTTGGAAACAAAAACTGAAAAAGATAAAAACGAAAAAGTGACGTGGCGGATCCTGATTGGTTCTCGGGTGTGCACGTTTTAGTCTATCTAGAGGATGGCCGCAATATAATAAAAACTATTCGGTTAATAAAAACAAATGGCCGGTTCTTGTTAAAGAACCGAAGGGGTATTCCGTTCTAATCTACACCGTAGGTCTTTGATCTAAGGGAGAAAAACAAAAAAACAAACAAAACAGAGGAGGGAGAGGATCTTACCGTGGCTGGCAGGGGCTCGGGGCCTTCTCCGGTGAGGTGGGTTGCTCCGGCGAGGGGGAGGTCGCGGGCTGGGGTGGGGGTGGCGGAGGAGGGGGGGTTCGACGCTTGGGGTGCTCC
>NC_058518.1:204262375-204277375 GCF_904849725.1 Hordeum vulgare subsp. vulgare
CCGTTGAAAGACCATGTTTTGATCATCCAGTCTTCAAACACCCTGAAGTGCGAGGACAAACACGGAGGCGATCAAATCTTGTGGGAAACGTGTGCAAAACTCTGCAGAGTGCCCAACCTAATCGATTAGCCGTGTCCATGGTCATGGACAACTTGAGCCGAAGGCATTGAATTTCCCCTGAACTCTCGACACAACTTAATAATGATGTGGGTGTTAACAACTATTCGGGTACGAGAATTGGTTGGCGGAATCATCTCGTTAACAACAAACAATGTAGTAATATTTTGCTTCGAGCCCCTCTTGTTGTAGGATAAAAACTGGCTTTATGCAAAACTTAGCCCCATCGGCCAAATATGCATGTTGAGATAGTTGATTACTACTTTACTCCTCTCTTTGATGACTTGCCGGCATATTCAATATGCTGACCTACATGGCTGCAACGTATCATGTTGCAGAGTACTTTTCTGACCAGGAGTGAGGCTACGATCTACGCTCAGCGACATGCCCTTGGAGTCGGATGGACTCGTCTACCTGATGCTTCCGCTAGTCTTCGTTAGATATCTCATGAGACGGCCTTCAGCCACTTTATTGTAATCCTTTATTGTAATAAAGTACTCTTTATGAGATTTCGATTAATAAAGCTGTGTGATTGAAATCTTGAATATATATATTATGTACTGAGTGTGTACCAGCATGATCTTGGGATGGTACGGAAACACCAGAGGCTTGACTCGTCTTGAGTCGGGTCGCTACAGAAATGGTATTCAGAGCACACGCTGACCTTAGGACGTAACCTCTAGGAATGGAAAAGCCTTAGGAAGAAAACTATTTTCTTATGTCTATATATCATCTATTTTCTCTTCTAATCATTTCTGACTTCGCTCCGATTTTCCAATGTTTTAGATGGCCACCTTCGTCCGTGTTAAGTTCACGGAAAGGAGCTGGTGCAGATCACCAAGGACTTGAGGATTGCTCTGTCGACTATCACAGGGAAGCCAACTTCGTCTTACCCAGAGGATTCACGCTACAGGATTGAGGTGCACGTTCCCAGAAGGACATTCCAGCCGCGCACTGAGCAGATGAATTTCAAGTTCATCGCACCCAACTGGATTCTCGAAAGGGACATGGCGATCCATTGTGCCCTCGGACGTAGCAAGGAAGAATACAAAGGCTGCCCTATTTCTCCAGACCTATTCACCGTATCCCGGAGAAACGAAGACGGAGAAATCATCTCAAGAAAGACCAAGGACGCTCTCTTGTCTTATGCCCAGACCTTGGAGAAGCACAACGGGACTCTGGAGCATCGTGTGATCAAGGACGCGAGGAAGATCAAGCAACTGACACTCCGCGAGCTTGAACTTGAAGAAGCAGCCCGGGAAGCCCACTATGAGCACGAACTAGAGGTGAAGGACTTTCTGGAGCGGATCGAGATGCTGAAGACTCGAGTTGCATACCTGGAGGAGGAACTGGACATGGGCGAGAACCTTCATCCCAAAGGTGACGTAGCCCCCTTGATCAGCAACGACGAGGACTATGAAGAAAGCTCCACCGAAGGACCCACCACCATGCTTTTCTGAGGAGGACACTTAGACTAGACCACCAAATTTACTTTATCGTTATACGTTTTAGGCCGATGTTTAGGATTATCGAATTTTGTATCCCCGTGTGAACCTTTGTGATGATATTAAATAAAATGTGTGGTGTGATACTTGTGTGTTGCATTCATATGGGTAGTGTAATTACTCTTAGACCATTGTTCTATGCTAATCTCACCCCTCCACATACATCAGATGCCTCCGAGACGCGCGCCTGAGTCCAACTTTCCGCTAGAACTCACCAAGTTGATCCAGCAACAAAACACCCTGATGCAGCTGATCATCCAGAACCAGAACAATAACAACAACCATCATCCACCCCAGGCTGACAATCTCACCCGTTTCCTGAGGTTGAACCCTCCAACTTTCTCCAGCAGCATTGAGCCCATTGTGGCAGATGATTGGCTCCGCAAGATGGAGCGTGAACTTATCACTGCTGGTTGTTCTAAAGCTGAGAAGGTGCGTTTTGCCACGCATCAACTTGAAGGCCCTGCAGCTGCTTGGTGGGAGAACTACACCACCACTTATCCCATTGCTGGAGTCACTCGGGAGCAATTCAAGCAAGCCTTCCGCACCGCACATGTCTCAGCTGGTGCAATGAGTCTCAAGAAGCGTGAGTTTCGCAACTTACGCCAGGGGAATCGCTCTGTGGCTCAGTACGTCGACGAATTCAGCATGCTCGCCCGTTATGCACCTGGAGATGTGGCCGATGATGCGGCCAAGCAGGAAAAATTCTTGGAGGGACTCAATGATGAGCTGAGCATTCAGTTGACTGTAGCCACCTTCAACAACTACCAGGAGCTGGTTGATAAGGCCCTCATCTTGGAGGGGAAACACCAGCAGATGGAGAACCGCAAGCGAAAGTATGGGATTGGAAAGTTCAACTCCGGCACTCAGCAGAAGCCTCGCTACACCCCCTATTCAGGGAATACCGGGACTGGATCCGGTAAGTTTGGAGGGCACGTCCAGCATAACCACCCAGTGCACAACCATGGAGGCCACAACCATGGAGGAAATGGGAACCACCGCAACAACGGCAACTTCAAGAATGGCGGTACTGGCACTCAGCAGCATTCAGCTCCAGCTCAGAAGGATCTGACTCACATCACCTGCTTCAAGTGTCAGAAGACGGGACACTATGCCACTGAATGTCCCCAGAACAAGCAGGGAAATGGAAACAGAAATGGCAACTCTGCAGCAAAGAAGCCCAATCCTTTTCCTCGAGCTTAGGTGAACCACATTGATGTTGAAGAGGTCTATGATCACCCCGATACTGTGGTTGGTATGTTTTTGCTAAATTCACGTCCAGTATTGGTACTTTTTGATTCTGGTGCAACACATTCATTCATATCAAGGGTAGTTGTGGAAAAGTATAGTTTGCCAACTAGAACCCTCAGCCAGCCTATTAAGGTCAGTTCCCCAGAATGCATGATGACTGCCGGGATAGGATGCCATGCTTTGAGTCTCAACATCGGGAACCATAATTTTCCCACCGACCTCATCGTATTAGAGTCCCAGGGATTGGATGTAATCCTAGGCATGGATTGGTTGGCCAAGTATGAAGGGAATATTGATTGTGCCCTTAAGTCTATTTTGCTCACCACCCCCGAGCAGAAGCTGATTAAGTACGTGTCTCAGTGCCCGACACGGAGTAAGCGAGTAAACTCTCTCACGGGAGTAGTCCAGGAGGAAGTACCGATTGTACAGGAGTACCCAGATGTATTTCCGGAGGAATTGCCGGGCATGCTACCCGATAGAGAGATTGAGTTCTAGATTGAGCTATTACCCGGAACAGCCCCGATATCCAAGAGACTCTATCGGATGCCCGCAAATGACTTGATAGAAATCAAGAAGAAAATTAAGGAGTTATTGGACAAAGGGTATATTCGCCCAAGTTCTTCACCTTGGGGAGCCCCAGTGCTCTTGGTTGAAAAGAAGGACAAGTCCTTGAGAATGGTTGTCGATTATCGTGCATTGAACGATGTGACCATCAAGAACAAGTACCCCTTGCCAATGATCAATGATCTGTTTGATCAGTTAGTTGGAGCTCGCGTATTCTCAAAGATCGATCTTCGATCCGGGTATCATCAGTTGAAGATTCGTGAACAGGATATACCCAAGACAACCTTCACCACTCGGTACGGCTTGTATGAGTACACGGTCATGTCATTTGGACTGACTAATGCTCTGGCATATTTTATGAATCTGATGAACAAGGTATTTATGGAATACTTGGACATGTTTGTCGTGGTGTTCATCGATGACATACTGATATTCTCCAAGAAATAAGAGGAACACAAGGAACATCTGAGTCTAGTTCTGGAGAAACTTCGAGAGCATAAGCTATATGCAAAGTTTAGCAAATGTGAGTTTTGGTTGAAGGAAGTCGGATTCCTCGGACACGTCATCTCAGGAGAAGGAATAGCAGTGGACCCTGCCAAGGTCGCAGCAGTCACCGAATGGGTAGCACCCACTTCAGTCTAGGAGATCCGAAGTTTCCTCAGACTTGCCGGATATTACCTGAGGTTCATTGAGAACTTCTCAAAGATCGCCAAGCCCATGACAGAGTTGTTGAAGAAGGAATCCAAGTATGTTTGGACTGAGGAATGTGAAACCAATTTTCAAGAGCTGAAGAAACTTCTTGTTACAGCCCCGGTGCTGATATTGCCAAACATTCGGAAGGATTTCCAGGTTTACTGTGACGCTTCTCGTCAAGGACTCGGAGGAGTGCTCATGCAAGAAGGCAAAGTTGTAGCCTATGCATCCAGACAGCTCAGACCTCATGAGTTGAACTATGCCACGCATGACTTGGAACTAGCAGCCGTAGTGCATGCTCTCAAGACCTGGAGACATTTCCTGATCGGAAATAGTTGTGATGTTTACACTGATCACAAGAGCCTGAAGTATATCTTCACGCAGAAGGAGTTGAACCTCAGACAGAGGCGATGGCTAGAGTTGATCAAGGACTATGACATGAGATTGCATTATCACCCAGGCAAGGCAAATGTTGTAGCCGATGCGTTGAGCCGCAAGAGTTATGTGAACACACTCACAGCTGGAGGATTACCCGAGGAGTTAGTCGATGACCTCCGAGAGCTCAAATTGGAAATAGTTCCAAGAGGATGTGTTGCCACTCTGGAAATTCAGTCTACTTTGACAGAAAAGATCCGCGAAGCACAGATATCAGACAAGGAGATAGCTGAGATTAAGCAGAAAATGGAAGACGGGAAGGCTAAAGGTTTTCGTGAGGATGAACACGGAACTTTATTGTTTGAGGATCGCATCTATGTGCCCAATGATCCCGAACTCAGGAAGTTGATACTTCAGGAGGCCCATGATTCCCCGTACTCAATACACCCCGGCAACACCAAGATGTATCTGGATCTGAAAGAAAGTTTCTGGTGGACAGGATTGAAGAAAGACTGCCGAGTTCGTAGCAATATGCGATGTTTGTCAGCGAGTAAAAGCCGAGCATCAGAAGCCAGCAGGTTTGCTCCAACCTCTGCCGATACCCGAGTGGAAATGGGAAAAGCTTGGTATGGACTTCATCACAGGATTACCAAGGACCCGATCTGGCTATGATTCCATTTGGGTTGTGGTCGATCGTTTGACCAAGGTAGCTCACTTCATTCCTGTGAAGACTACTTACACGAGTGCCAAGCTGGCCAAGATATATATGACAAGGATCGTATGTCTGCACGGAGTACCGAAGAGCATTGTGTCAAATAGAGGGACTCAGTTCACATTAAAATTTTGGCACCAACTGCATGAAACCTTGGGAACGAGACTGGAGTTCAGTACAGCTTTTCACCCACAGACAGATGGACAGACCGAGAGAGTCAATCAGATTCTGGAGGACATGTTGAGAGCTTGCGCACTAGACTATGGGTCTAGTTGGGATGACAATTTACCTTATGCCGAGTTCTCATACAACAACAGCTACCAGACCAGTCTGAAGATGGCCCCTTTCAAAGCTCTATACGGAAGGAGGTGCAGAACACCGTTGATGTGGGATGGAGTTGGAGACCGACGACTTTTTGGTCCCGACCTTATCCGAGATTCTGAAGAGAAGGTCAAGCTAATTCGTGACCAACTCAAGATAGCTCAGTCCAGGCAGAAGAGTTATGCTTACAAGAAACGCAAGGAAGTAACGTACGAAGTGGGAGACCGAGCATATCTTCGGGTGTCTCCACTTCGAGGAATCAAGAGATTCGGTGTGAAAGGAAAATTAGCACCTCGTTTCATTGGCCCCTACAAAATTCTGGAATGTAGAGGCGAAGTTGCATATAAACTGGAACTGCCGGAAGGATTGTCCGGAGTTCATGATGTCTTCCATGTTTCCCAGTTGAAGAAATGCCACGCTGAGATGGCCGATGTTCCGTTGAGAGATACAGTGCCCCTAGAGGCCATACAGCTTGACAGTGATCTGACATATGAGGAGAAACCCGTCAGGATTCTCGAGACTGCCAACAGAGTTACCTGCAGCAAGATCATCAAGTTCTGCAAGGTGTTGTGGAGCCACCACACCGAGGAAGAAGCCACCTGGGAACGAGAAGAGGATCTTCGTCGAGACCACCCGCACCTATTTTCTAACCAACCCGAATCTCGCGGGCGAGATTCATCTTAAGGTGGGTAGGTTTGTAACATCCCAATTTTCCTAATTGGGAATGTTTTACATTGTAGCTAAGCATCTATCAATATTGACTGAAATAAATTTGGCACTTAAATTCTTTCGTCTTTTGATTTGCATTTCCATCTTTTTCCTCGCACGAGAAATGCCCGGGGAAATACTCTCGTGCACGCAAGAGAGAGAGAGCGGAGGAAAATGACCCTCCAAAGTGCGGGCAATTTCTGAAATATTGGAGCCAAGAAATCCAAAGATCATTTGCAAAAATATTTGCAAAAAGAAAATAAAGCATTTTGAGGAATTTCTGAAAAAAACATTTTTTTTAAGTTTTTAGTTTTGCTTTCGAAAAATGTTATTCGGGTAGAGGATATTTTTCTGATTTTTTTGGTATACAATACTCTATATTAAATATTTGATTTATTTCCTTTTATTTCACTTTTGTTTTTCTGTTTCGGAAAAGATTTTATTAGGAAAGTCTTTTTTTTAGTAGGCAATCGGCCGAGCGTTTAATAGGTGTGGGCCGCCACCCCCAAAGCCCGGGATCCCAATCCCTTAATTTGCGGCCACCTTTCCCAACCGCAGCCCCCTCCCACCCACTGCCGCCTGGGCCCCACTGGCCGACCCCCCCCCTCTTCCCCGCGGTCGTCTCCCTCCTCCTTCCTAAACTATGCCCGAGTCCCAGCCGAGCTCCCTGGAACAGAGATCCTCTCAGATCCCCCTCTCCCCCTTCCTTCCCCACTCCCCCTCTCGGCCTATAAGTACCCCGAGCCGCGGCGCACCCCGTTCCCACCACTACCCCGCCGAACCGCTGCCACGAAACCCCCTGCCGCAGCTACGCCGGCAGCAGCCCGAGCACCACCTTCGGCCCCTAGGAGCAGCACCCCGAGCCACCCCCCCGACTCCGCCGAAGCCACCACTCGCCGGAGGAAGCCGCCGCCGCCCCCCGTCCTGTCGCCACCACCCCGGAGCCCCTCCCCTCGCCGGCGACCACCACCCCTGCCGGAGTTGCCAGCCACTGCCACGGTGAGGCTCCCTCCTCCTGTTATTTTTCTTTTTTTTTCTTAGTTAGCCTTAGATCTATATTCTACGATGTAGATTAGATTAGGATACCCCTTCGGTTTAGATTAGAAAACCGCACTGGTTTTTTTTCACTTAAAACAGTTAGCCAGTAGTTTCTGTTAGCTCACGGCCGTTTGCTCCAAACGATTGCGACAAACACCCCCGCAGCCTATCACAGCGCGCCACGTATACCCCCTGTTAGTTAGCTAGTTAGCTTCTTTTTTTCTGTCTAATTGCAAAAACAGATAAGGTTCTGTTTTGTTTTGGCCATAACTTTTGATCCCGAAGTTCAATGATATTGATTCTTGTTCCAGTAGACTCCAATTTTTCTGTAGTTTTTAAAAATATATAATATGTCTATGTTTGAAATTTTCAAATATAAGTTAGATCAGATTTAGTTTAAACCTTGTTTTGCCTATTCCAGGAGTTTAAACAATGATTTTGAGTTGATTCCTTTTGCTACTGCTTCCAAGTGATTATACCTTACTGTGGTAGAAGTTTCAAAATTTGTAAAGTAGTTTTACTGGTGTTTTTAACAGAAACAAGTTTGTCCCTTAGTAACGTGTGTTGAATTCTTTTACTTAGGCCCTAGCAAACTTTTACTTGTGATGTTATTTTTACTTGTTGCTTGATTGTAGTGCTTATGGTGTGTTTTGTGTTTGTATCGGTAGATCATCCGGAGTGCGAAGCGTGTTACTTAGAAGCGCTCGATCAAGACAACTATCATCAAGGCAAGTCATTTTGATCATGTTATTTTCCTATGTTTTCGATGCATGGTAGTTCACCTTTCTTTGCCCAAATTGCATGCTGCCTAGGTACTTGGAAACTTTAGTATAAGTTGTAGTATCATGTGGTAGGCACACAACAACCCCAATACTTGGCCCCGGGACGACAATTTTATATTTGCTATGCTTGAGTAGACGGGTTTTCGGTTGAGTGCATAACACGAGTGATGCGAGGTTGATTAAATAATCAAGACCGGTTAAGACAAGATTTTCAAGACCTCGAACGCAATGCAACTCTGGGTGAAGGACGGTTGATCGGCTCCCTGGAGAACCCACTGGATGCCCGGGATGCTGGAGAGGCCACGACATCCTGCGGAAAGCTTCACCCAGGCTCAAAGAGACGGACGGAGACTTCAAGACTCAAGGCTTACCTGCATAGCCACAAGTCATTATGGGCTCTTGCTTGGTTGGACAACGCGGCGACTCTGGACAGGCGGTGCTAGCAGATGTAGAAGAACGGTAGGAATGGATGGGCACCGACAGGGATTCAGAGGGACCCGTTGAAAGACCATGTTTTGATCATCCGGTCTTCAAACACCCTGAAGTGCGAAGACAAACACGGAGGCGATGAAATCTTGTGGGGAACGTGTGCAAAACTCTGCAGAGTGCCCAACCTAATCGATTAGCCGTGTCAACGGTCATGGACAACTTGAGCCGAAGGCATTGAATTTCCCCTGAACTCTCGACACAACTTTATAATGATGTGGGTGTTAACAACTATTCGGGTACGAGAATTGGTTGGCGGAATCATCTCGTTAACAACAAACAATGTAGTAATATTTTGCTTCCAGCCCCTCTTGTTGTAGGATAAGAAATGGCTTTATGCAAAACTTAGCCCCACCGGCCAAATATGCATGTAGAGATAGTTGATTACTATTTTACTCCTCTCTTTGATGACTTGCCGGCATATTCAATATGCTGACCTACACGGCTGCAACGTATCATGTTGCAGAGTACTTTTTCGACCAGGGGTGAGGCTACGATCTACGCTCAGCGACATGCCCTTGGAGTCGGATGGACTCGTCTACCTGATGCTTCCGCTAGTCTTCGTTAGATATCTCATGAGACGGCCTTCAGCCACTTTATTTTATTTCTTTATTGTAATAAAGTACTCTTTATGAGATTTTGATTAATAAATTTGTGTGATTGAACTCTTGAATATATACATTATGTACTGAGTGTGTACCAGCATGATCTTGGGATGGTACGGAAACACCAGAGGCTTGACTCGTCTTGAGTCGGGTCGCTACAGAAATGGTATTCAGAGCACACGCTGACCTTAGGACGTAACCTCTAGGAATGGAAAAGCCTTAGGAAGAAAACTATTTTCTTATGTCTATAAATCCTCTATTTTCTCTTCTAATCATTTCTCACTTCTCTCCAATTTTCCAATGTTTTAGATGGCCACCTTCGTCCGTGTTAAGTTCACGGAGTTTTGCCAGCCCGACGCCACTATGCCGTTCGGAAAGGAGCTGGTGCAGATCACCAAGGACTTGAGGATTGCTCTGCCGACTATCACAGGGAAGCCAACTTCGTCTTACCCGGAGGATTCACGCTACAGGATCGAGGTGCACGTTCCCGGAAGGACATTCCAGCCGCGCACTGAGCCGATGGATTTCAAGTTCATCGCACCCAACTGGATTCTCGGAAGGGACATGGCGATCCATTGTGCCCTCGGACGTATCAAGGAAGAATACAAAGGGTGCCCTATTTCTCTAGACCTATTCACCGTATCCCGGAGAAACGAAGATGGAGAAATCATCTCAAGCAAGACCAAGGACGCTCTCTTGTCTTATGCCCAGACCTTGGAGAAGCACAGCGGGACTCTGGAGCATCGTGTGATCAAGGACGCCAGGAAGATCAAGCAACTGTCACTCCGCGAGCTTGAACTTGAAGAAGCAGCCCGGGAAGCCCACTATGAGCACGAACTAGAGGTGAAGGACTTTCTGGAGCGGGTCGAGAAGCTGAAGACTCGAGTTGCATACCTGGAGGAGGAACTGGACATGGGCGAGAACCTTCATCCCGAAGGTGACGTAGCCCCCTTGATCAGCAACGACAAGGACTATGAAGAAAGCTCCACCGAAGGACCCACCACCATGCTTTTCTGAGGAGGACACTTAGACTAGACCACCAAATTTACTTTATCGTTATACGTTTTAGGCTGATGTTTAGGATTATCGAATTTTGTATCCCCGTGTGAACCTTTGTGATGATATTGAATAAAATGTGTGGTGTGATACTTGTGTGTTGCATTCATATGGGTAGTGTAATTACTCTTAGACCATTGTTCTATGCTAATCTCACCCCTCCACATACATCAGATGCCTCCGAGACGCGCCCCCGAGTCCAACTTTCCACCGGAACTCACCCAGTTGATCCAGCAACAAAACAACCTGATGCAGCTGATCATCCAGAACTAGAACAATAACAACAACCACCATCCACCCAGGCTGACCGTTTCCTGAGGTTGAACCCTCCAACTTTCTCCAGCAGCATTGAGCCCATTGTGGCAGATGATTGGCTCCGCAAGATGGAGCGTGAACTTATCACTGCTGGTTGTTCTGAAGCTGAGAAGGTGCATTTTGTCGCGCATCAACTTGAAGGCCCTGCAGCTCCTTGGTGGGAGAACTACACCACCACTTATCCCATTGCTGGAGTCACTTGGGAGCCATTCAAGCAAGCCTTCCGCACCGCACATGTCTCAGCTGGTGCAATGAGTCTAAAGAAGCGTGAGTTTCGCAACTTACGCCAGGGGAATCGCTCTGTGGCTCAGTACGTCGACGAATTCAGCATGCTCGCCCGTTATGCACCTGGAGATGTGGCCGATGATGCGGCCAAGCAGGAAAATTTCTTGGAGGGACTCAATGATGAGCTGAGCATTCAGTTGACTGTAGCCACCTTCAACAACTACCAGGAGCTGGTTGATAAGGCCCTCATCTTGGAGGGGAAACACCAGCAGATGGAGAACCGCAAGCGAAAGTATGGGATTGGAAAGTTCAACTCCGGCACTCAGCAGAAGCCTCGCTACACCCCCTATTCAGGGAATACCGGGACTGGATCCGGTAAGTTTGGAGGGCACGTCCAGCATAACCACCCAGTGCACAACCATGGAGGAAATGGGAACCACCGCAACAACAGCAACTTCAAGAATGGCGGTACTGGCACTCAGCAGCATTCAACTCCAGCTCAGAAGGATCTGACTCACATCACCTGCTTCAAGTGTCGGGACACTATGCCACTGAATGTCCCCAGAACAAGCAGGTAAATGGAAACGGAAACGGCAACTCTGCAGCAAAGAAGCCCAATCCTTTTCCTCGAGCTCAGGTGAACCACATTGATGTTGAAGAGGTCTATGATCACCCCGATACTGTGGTTGGTAAGTTTTTGCTAAATTCACGTCCAGTATTGGTACTTGTTGATTCTGGTGCAACACATTCATTCATATCAAGGGTAGTTGTGGAAAAGTATAGTTTGCCAACTAGAACCCTCAGCCGGCCTATTAAGGTCAGTTCCCCAGGAGGCATGATGACAGCCGGGATAGGATGCCATGCTTTGAGTACCAACATCGGGAACCATAATTTTCCCACCGACCTCATCGTATTAGAGTCCCAGGGATTGGATGTAGTCCTAGGCATGGATTCGTTGGCCAAGTATGAAGGGAATATTGATTGTGCCCTTAAGTCTATTTTGCTCACCACCCCCGAGCAGAAGCGGATTTAGTACGTGTCTCAACGCCCGACACAGAGTAAGCGAGTAAACTCTCTCACGGGAGTAGTCCAGGAGGAAGTACCGATTGTACAAGAGTACCCAGATGTATTTCCGGAGGAATTGCCGGGCATGCCACCCGATAGAGAGATTGAGTTCTTAATTGAGCTATTACCCGGAACAGCCCCGATATCCAAGAGACCCTATCGGATGCCCGCAAATGACTTGATAGAAATCAAGAAGAAAATTAAGGAGTTATTGGACAAAGGGTATATTCGCCCAAGTTCTTCACCTTGGGGAGCCCCAATGCTCTTGGTTGAAAAGAAGGACAAGTCCTTGAGAATGGTTGTCGATTATCGTGCATTGATCGATGTGACCATCAAGAACAAGTACCCCTTGCCGATGATCAATGATCTGTTTGATCAGTTAGTTGGAGCTCGCATATTCACAAAGATCGATCTTCGATCCGGGTATCATCAGTTGAAGCTTCGTGAACAGGATATACCCAAGACAGCCTTCACCACTCGGTACGGCTTGTATGAGTACACGATCATGTCATTTGGACTGACTAATGCTTCGGCATATTTTATGAATCTGATGAACAAGGTATTTATGGAATACTTGGACAAGTTTGTCGTGGTGTTCATCGATGACATACTGATATTCTCCAAGAACGAAGAGGAACACAAGGAACATCTGCGTCTAGTTCTGGAGAAACTTCGAGAGCATAAGCTATATGCATAGTTTAGCAAATGTGAGTTTTGGTTGAAGGAAGTTGGATTCCTCGGACACGTCATCTCAGGAGAAGGAATAGCAGTGGACCCAGCCAAGGTCGCAGTAGTCATCGAATGGGTAGCACCCACTTCAGTCAAGGAGATCCGCAGTTTCCTCGGACTTGCCGGATATTACCGGAGGTTCATTGAGAATTTCTCAAAGATCGCCAAGCCCATGACAGAGTTGTTGAAGAAGGAATCCAAGTATGTTCGGATTGAGGATTGTGAAACCAATTTTCAAGAGCTGAAGAAACGTCTTGTTACAGCCCCGGTGCTGATATTGCCGAACATTCGGAAGGATTTCCAGGTTTACTGTGACGCTTCTCGTCAAGGACTCGGAGGAGTGCTCATGCAAGAAGGCAAAGTTGTAGCCTATGCATCCAGACAGCTCAGACCTCATGAGTTGAACTATGCCACGCATGACTTGGAACTAGCATCCGTAGTGCACGCTCTCAAGACCTGGAGACATTTCCTGATCGGAAATAGTTGTGATGTTTACACTGATCACAAGAGCCTGAAGTATATCTTCACGCAGAAGGAGTTGAACCTCAGACAGAGGCGATGGCTAGAGTTGATCAAGGACTGTGACATGAGATTGCATTATCACCCAGGCAAGGCAAATGTTGTAGCCGATGCGTTGAGCCGCAAGAGTTATGTGAACACACTCACAGCTGGAGGATTACCCCAGGAGTTAGTCGATGACCTCCGAGAGCTCAAATTGGAAATAGTTCCAAGAGGATTTGTTGCCACTCTGGGAATTCAGTCTACTTTGACAGAAAAGATCCGCGAAGCACAGAAATCAGACAAGGAGATAGCTGAGATTAAGCAGAAAATGGAAGACGGGAAGGCTAAAGGTTTTCGTGAGGATGAACACGGAACTTTATGGTTTGAGGATCGCATTTATGTGCCCAATGATCCCGAACTCAAGAAGTTGACACTTCAGGAGGCCCATGATTCCCCGTACCCGATACACCCCGGCAACACCAAGATGTATCTGGATCTGAAAGAAAGTTTCTGGTGGACAGGATTGAAGAAAGACATTGCCGAGTTCGTAGCAATATGCGATGTTTGTCAGCGAGTAAAAGCCGAGCATCAGAAGCCAGCAGGTTTGCTCCAACCTCTGCCGATACCCGACTGGAAATGGGAAAAGCTTGGTATGGACTTCATCACAGGATTACCCAGGACCCGTTCTGGCTATGATTCCATTTGGGTTGTGGTCGATCGTTTGAGCAAGGTAGCCCACTTCATTCCTGTGAAGACTACTTACACGAGTGCCAAGCTGGCCAAGATATATATGACAAAGATCGTATGTCTACACGGAGTACCGAAGAGCATTGTGTCAGATAGAGGGACTCAGTTCACATCAAAATTTTGGCACCAACTGCATGAAACCTTGGGAACGAGATTGGAGTTCAGTACAACTTGTCACCCACAGACAGATGGACAGACCGAGAGAGTCAATCAGATTCTGGAGGACATGTTGAGAGCTTGCGCACTAGACTATGGGTCTAGTTGGGATGACAATTTACCTTATTCCGAGTTCTCATACAACAACAGCTACGAGACCAGTCTGAAGATGGCCCCTTTCGAAGCTCTATACGGAAGGAGGTGCAGAACACCGTTGATGTGGGATGGAGTTGGAGACCGACAACTTTTTGGTCCCGACCTTATCCGAGATTCTGAAGAGAAGGTCAAGCTAATTCGTGACCGACTCAAGATAGCTCAGTCCAGGCAGAAGAGTTACGCTGACAGCAAACGCAAGGAAGTAACGTACGAAATGGGAGACCGAGCATATCTTCGGGTGTCTCCACTTCGAGGAATCAAGAGATTCGGTGTGAAAGGAAAATTAGCACCTCGTTTCATTGGCCCCTACAAAATTCTTGAACGTAGAGGCGAAGTTGCATATAAACTGGAACTGCCGGAAGGATTGTCTGGAGTTCATGATGTCTTCCATGTTTCCCAGTTGAAGAAATGCCACGCTGAGATGGCCGATGTTCCGTTGAGAGATACAGTGCCCCTAGAGGCCATACAGCTTGACAGTGATCTGACATATGAGGAGAAACCCGTCAGGATTCTCGAGACTGCCAACAGAGTTACCTGCAGCAAGATCATCAAGTTCTGCAAGGTGTTGTGGAGCCACCACACCGAGGAAGAAGCCACCTGGGAACGAGAAGAGGATCTTCGTCGAGACCACCCGCACCTATTTTCTAACCAACCCGAATCTCGCGGGCGAGATTCATCTTAAGGTGGGTAGGTTTGTAACATCCCAATTTTCCTAATTGGGAATGTTTTACATTGTAGCTAAGCATCTATGCATATTGATTGAAATAAATTTGGCACTTAAATTCTTTCGTCTTTTGATTTGCATTTCCATCTTTTTCCTCGCACGAGAAATGCCCGGGGAAATACTCTCGTGCACGCAAGAGAGAGAGCGGAGGAAAATGACCCTCCAAAGT